>NC_135655.1:133459190-133506319 GCF_964188315.1 Podarcis muralis
CCTGTGAATAAACAAGAGCTGTTTGAAGAATCACTGTGAGAGCTACCACCCTGCCAATATATGGGGAAAGATAAAGAAATGGGTCCCCAACTGCAAGTATGATTAAAAGTAGGTCCTGGGTCTTCAAAGGCTGAAGATACTTGGTTTGCGCTGATTGGCAGCAGCCCTCCAAGATTTCAGGCAGGATCTCTCCCAGTCCCACCAGGAGATGCTGGGGACTGAACCTGATGCCTTCTGCATGCTAAGCAGTTGTTCTACCACTGAGCTATGGCCCTAGCTCACAATATTGCTGTCAGGATAAAATGGAGAAGCTGGAGGCTGAAGTGTGTATGCTCTGTGGAGGAAAGGTGGGATAGAAGTGTAAGAAGGAATAAAGTATGTAAACTCGCCTAGAAGTGAATAAACTACAGTATATTTTTAACTTACTCTCCTAATAATTTGTATATAAATTATAAAAGTGGTATATAAATTTTGTTAAATAAAAAAAGAGGAAATGTTCAGACTTTCAAACAGTGTATTATGCCTGAGCCTTCATTGCTGAAACTCCCAACAGCATTTTTGTGCTCACAAACACCTGATGAAGGAACCATTGTGACATAACCCACTCAAGCAGAGTTAAAAGGGGCAACAGGCTGTCAACAGTGGCAGTAGTTGGGACCTCCCTGCTATTAAAAAGCCACAGGAAGTCTTTTCGTACTGCCTGAGGAATTAATCCCTTATTCAACGTTCAGAATTGCTGGATCGATTGAACAGGACTGGAGCTAACATTTGGCACCATTGCTAGGGAACTGCCTGCTGCGTCCTCCGCTTTGAAGTTACCCTGGTCTTTGGGCCTCCAGCACCTTCTTCAGCATGTCCAACCCATCCAAGAGGCGTATGATAATGGTGTTCTACTGGGTTAAGAAGAAGCCCCAGACACAGAAGCCGTGCTCTACCACCTCGGCCAGACCTTCTGCCTCTGCGCCGGCTTGCAACACTCAACACATTTCGCCCTACTTCACGAGGAGCAAGACACAACCCGCTCCGCTCAGGAGGTCCAGCAGGCGCAAGGTGCCACGATTGCCGAATCTCACCGACCCCAAGTATTTAAGATCGGTCATTGGCAGCGTTGGCCGGAAGAGATCCCGCAGGCGTGGCAAGCAAAAGAAGACTCCAAGACTTCTGGTTTAACCGCAGACATCGTAGAAGCGCGGAAAAACCTCTCTGAGGCTTTCCGAGCGGCATGGGGCTCTGGGGGTGGCGCAAGGGCACTGCGCACCTCCAAACCTCAAGGGGATCATCCTTGGGGGACGGGCACCCAGCGGCGCCACAGCTGCTCCCCTGTTTTCTCGGGGTTTTTTTTAAAGGCCCGAGAGCGGGACGGAGTGGCAGGCGCGAAATGGAAAGCACCACCACCCCCGCGCTGTGCTGTCTCTGGAAATGTATAGAAATGAAGAAGAAACTGTAAGAGAAGATGTATATTAAGAAAACCGCAACTGGGAAGGAAGGAAGCCGAGGCGTGATTTTACACAATGTAAATAAAATGATATTAAGAATGATTGTAAAGACTGTTTTATTTTGTTTGTGGGAAAATTCAATAAAAAGTATTATAAAAACAAAACAAAAGAAGACTCCAGCGGGAACAGGAAAAGGGGTGAGGGCTAGGCTAGAGGTAAGAAGGCTCCAAAGCTATTTGTGGGGTGGGATTGCTTTGGAAGATGCCTTCTCACAATCTCTACCCTTGAACCACGTAAGGACATAAGAAGTGCCTGCTGGATGAGGCCACATTGGCCTGTCTAGTCCAGCATCCTGTTCTCACAATGCCTAACCAGAGGCCTGTGGAAACAAGAGCATTCTGCATTCCTATACTTTCCATCAACTACTATTCACAAACGTTACTGCCACTGACTGTGGAGGTAGAGCATAGCCATTGTGCCTAGTGGCCATTGATAGCCTTCTCCTGCATAAAACCATCCAAGTTGGTGGCCGCCACAGCTTTCTGTGGGATTGAGCTTCCAGAGGGGTAGCTGAGCATGCCTGCTGCAGCCAAAACAGGCATTAAAAGCACATTTCTCCCAAAGAATCCTGGGAACTACAGTTTGTAAAGGGTGCTACAAATTGTAGCTAGGCTCTAGAAGGGTAATCTACAGTTCCCAGGATTCTTACAGGGGAGAAGCAATAATGCTTTTAATGTATGGTGTGTACACAGCCTCAAATTAGCTACGCCTGCTCTGTAATACTAGAGCAAAGATTATAATGCATGTTGTTGTTGTACTTTTATAAATATTAAAAACCCATTCCTGCAAGCCATGTAGTCTGGAATAAACTCAGTCACCTCTCCCATCGTTAATTGTAGTCATAGGAGTTCCTACATGCAAATGGAGTTCATTAATAATAACTAATAACTGAAGTCTTATAAGTAGGTAAGTATATAAATAATTTTCACAAAAGTTATGCTGACAAATAATTTTATTTCAAGGCTTGAATTGTATCCGCATATAAAGACAAAACTGAAAATATAGATATACAATTGTGAATATGCTGACGGAGGCCCCCTTTGGAATCGGAGGCCCGGCCCAAGTGGCCCATTTGCCCCCCCCCCCCTGCCTGGGCCTGGCTCTCAGTGACATGGGACAGGAGCCAAACTGTCACATCTGACAACAAATGCAGCTAAAGTACATAATGTGGGATTTCACTCCTGGTAATTCTGCCATGGTGAGAGGTTGCTCTTTTCTATATAGATTTCCAGTTGTCTCATGCAGTTTATCCGTCTTGTTCTGAAGACGGTTCTGAAGCCTCACCCACACAGTACTCCAGGCTCACTAGCGGAGATGGATACACCAGCTCCTCAGACTGTGCATCAAAATATCCACAAAGCTAATTGTCCTTTTACAAGGAAGGTGATGGTCTTTGTCTGATTCCTTAATATTTCTATTTTTCTAAAAAAAATTATCAGCTGCATTTCATGAAGCAGAGGAATATATTGTTTGTGGGAAAGGATATCACATGGACTTTGCTCTCAGAGTTTTATCAAGATAATGAAGTCAATTTGCATAGAGGAAAAGATGGAGAGAGGTGTGGAGGGCCAAATATCTTTAAGATCAGCAAAATGGCATGCATTCATTATACTAGGGCAGAAAGGGTGCAAAATCTGCCAATTCTGCATAAGGGGGCATTCAAATAGTAAAGAAAATAAAGGATATTTGTTAACCAAGCTGCTCTGATACTACATTCTGTTTTTTAAAGCACCGCAGGGTGTCTGCTGAGGAAAAGGAATCAGAAAAAGGAGGAGGTAATTACTGGCTTCACAATATTGGAAGATTTCAAAGAGCCTTGGCAGGGTTGGGATTGCCAAGGAAACCTGTTCCTGGTTGCACAGGCAGAGCTCCTGCAAAACTAAGCAGAGAGGAGCTGCATGATTATTTCACTTGGAACAAAACCAGTAAAACACCAAGTATGTTTTACATCATGTGTGTTAAAAACACAAAGGCCCTGAAACACTTGCTAAGGCACCCTTGTAACTGTGACTCTTACTGTTGTCCTAAGAGCAGTCGTTTACATATCTTAACTAGACACTCTATAAAAGTCTGGTTCCATTTTATGGAAAGCTTGAATAAGTCAGAACCAGGTCCCAATGAGGCCAGGGAATGTTTGATATTCAACCACATTTTTTACATGAACAACTGACTTCCCTGCTATCTCAGAAATATACCTAAAGTGGAAATATACAAAATGGATTCATAAACTGCAGTAATTTCTGACTCTCTTGCTCCAGTTAAAGCTTTATGATGAATAGTCACGGCATACATACTGTATTTTTAAATCTTCAGGTTAAGAGAAGAGTTAAGCTACTTAGAAGTTCACTTACATTCTGCGGGGCATGGAAATTGAAATTTAAGGCAAATTACAAACATAATTTGGCCTTAGTACCTTAGCACCTTAACCATCTATCTTTAAAGCAACTTATGTGGGAGGAAATTTCATTTTCTATATGACTGAAAACAAGTTCGCTATGACTTTATTTATCATAGGAGAATTAGCTGTGAAGTCCTAGTTCAAATTTCTTCTCAGACATAAAATTCTCATTTCACAATTCCCCAATTATGGCTGCTATGTTGGTTACTGTGGGATGCAGTTAACATTACATTAATTGTCACAGGCTGTATGATTGCATTTCAAGGCCATTTGGCTCCACTGTTTCCAATTCTTCCCCCCATACCTGCCAGCTAAGAAATGACATTTTATTTATCTGATAGAGTCTAGTCAGCATAACAAAAGTTTTGGTAAACCTGTTAGCCTTAAAGTGCCACAAGACTCCTGCTTGTTGTTCTTAATAAACAGACAAATGAGATTGCCACGCTGGAAGCTGAGTCAGTGTGGTCTGATAACTAGCGTGGCAAAAAAGGGAGAACATGGAGTTGCGTTTCACTTAATTCTGTCCATGAAGCTGCAGGGCACATATGGATAAATGTGTCATAGTGCTTTCAATGTGGCCATTTTTTATTACAACTGAAGTGGGTATTAATACTTAATACATTATATTAAGATCACACTATAAATACATGAATACAGGTCATAAACAAAAAGAAGGCAACTGTTTCCTTCATATGTGATGCTTTGGGGTAAATAAAAGCAGCCAACCCCCACCCCCAAACCTAAAAAAAGTATTTATTGTGTTCTCTTTTTATTGCACTCTAAGCCAAAAAGTTCAATTAATTAATTAATTAATTAATTAATTAAATATTAATTCATAATGTGTGAATGTCAGGAGCGACCCAGCAGTAAATCACACTTGTGCAAGTTGGAGTTAACTCTTTATTAGCAAAAAGATGATGGACACGGGAATGTCAGGCCTAATGAGCACAACAATTCATCCCCAGTAGGTCTTACCTCCATGAAGCAGCTGCTGAGAATGAAGGTCCCTGACGCCCCACAGCTGCCCAAGTCCCCTCCTCTCCAGGGTTTCCCCCCCAGCAATTGGAGACTGTGTCTGCTCATCATCAAGCTCTCCTTTGCCCTCTTCACGCTTCTTCTGCTTCTAGGAGCCAAGCAGGGAGGGAAGCAGGCTGAGGCAGGAGAGGGAGACACCCGTGACTTCACCAGCCTGAATCATCTCGGCCTCTTGGTGTCCCCTGCTTCAGCTTCTGCCTCTGATTTTCGACTTCTCTCAGCCACGGACTCTCGCAGCTCACTACGCTCTGTTTCCTCCTCAGCTTCTGAACCTTCCTCTTCCCAGTCTTCTCCTTTTGACCACTCATTGCTGTCCCATCACTATTCCCTGGGCTCTGAGCCTTCTTCCCTTGGAGGTTCCCCAGCTGGTTCCTCCCACCATTCTCTGTGCGCAAACAGTCCATCAAATGGGCCTGTTGAAACTGAAGCATTATTTTTTTTCCAAATGAGGGAGAGGAGTTACTCCAAAGAGACAGGATGTGATGGCCTGGGATTCCGATTCTGAGAGCGAACCGGAGGAATCCCAGCCGGCACAGGAGTCCCCGCCTCCAGGGCCGGCTGAACTGGGGCAAGGCCTAGATGCTGAGGAACCTCAAGAGCAGGCACCAGGTGAATCCATTCTGGCCCCAGAGGTGCTTGAGGACTCAGTGTCTACAGGTGAGCTTCCCCCGGGACCCAGTAACCCTTCGGCCTCTCCTGAACTGCAGAGGCTTAGGGCAGAGAGGCGAAGGGAACTGGTTTCTCCCAGGAGGAGTGCTCGCCTTAAGGCCAGGAGAGGCGGGGCTCCTGGGGGCCGGGGCCGCCCCTGGCCTCAGAGAAGATAAAGGCCAGTCAGCCCAGTCCCAGGTTGCGGGAGCAACGTCGTCATTGAAGAGCTGTTTCGGCCAGCATCCAGTCCTGTTCCTTCAGTGATCCACCCCACTGCACCCCCTTCCTCTGCCCCTGATTGCAGGGGGTTGGACTAGATGACCCTTGGGCCCATTCCAACGTTTCAATTCTCTGAATCACTATAATCACCATGAATAAACTTTTCCCTGAACAAAGAACCAGGAAGGGATTAGGCATTCAAGCTACACCAACACAACAGGTGAGCAACTGGGGGTTGCAACCACACCTTAAGCCAAAGCCAACCACTACATATCAGTGCGCTTTTAAGAAGTAGACACAATTCTACACATTAACCGCGTGGTAAGCCAGTTAGACTGTATTCATCTCTAGAGTCAGCCATGCATGCAGTGGCGTAGCGTGGGTTGTCAGCACCCGGGGCAAGGCAAGTAATTTGCACCCCCTAACCCGTGGATTTGCGCCCCCTAACCCTAACCCCCAGATGTTGCGCCCAGTGCAGCCGGCCCCCCCTGCACCCCCCACGCTACGCCACTGCATGCATGCAATCTCTCTTTGCTCTGAAGAAGGCCTAGGATGGCCGTTCACTATGGTGAGGATGGAGAAGCGCCTTGCCCTCATGTCTCTGGGTTTCCCATGTGTGTCTGGTTGTCCACTGTGAGAACAGAATGCTGAACAAGACTGGACTTGGGCCTGATCCAGCAAAGCTGTTCTTATGTATTTAACACTTTGTTTCCATGGTGGCCCTGTTCTAACTTGCTGAGCCCGTTGTTTGCAATGGAATGTAAGTTCCCATTGGCTGATGACTAGACAGCCTGTTTGAGCGGATCTCATGAAAATAGCACTATTAACTCCCCTCTATAGCCCTATATTAATAATAATAAAAAGAATGTATGTGGTGTTAGCCACCTGTGAAATAATTTCCAAACCTCTAAAGCACTTTTAGGAAGGATTACCTATGTTGTCTTAAAAACGTCAGTAAGAAGGAGAATATTTGACTCTTAGAAAATCCATGATCTTTCTTATGCATTTTGCATTAACGTCACCAGCTGCCTCAGCTGGAAAGTATAATAGTATAATTTTATGTTTAGGACCCCCAGGTTCCCTGATTCACAATTTTGTATGCAAGATGTCTATTAAACATTGACCACTTTCCTTTATGTGGAAAAGAACTTCACATTTTGTGCAAGGCTCAGCAACTTTCAAGTTGTAGTGCTACGGGTAAGACGAGGGAATATGGGCATTTTTGTAGTGCAACTATTTGGCTAAACCATGACAAATTAACTTTAGACCATTGCCACAATTCCTGCTTGAGCCATCTACCTAGTGGTTTGCAATTTAATCTCCTAACACAGTTTAAGTTATTGGGGATAAGTACTCCAAGGTGTTTTATGGAGCCGGGGTGTATGGGAACTCCTGGGAGGCTCTTTAAATGGTGTCAAGCTTCTGAACTCACACTAAGCTGCAACACTTCACATTTTGTATAACTGATTAATAGGCCCTACTCTGTTCTTATAGGCATCACTCTGCATATGTACACATATGCACTCTGTGTTGCTAGAATTGCACATTTTGCTAGTACTTATTTCTCAGATGACTTCTTACTTGAATGCAGGCAGAAATGAGCTAGGGAGCATCAGGCAGGAAAGCAGGAACTCCCAGTATATAGGAAGTAGAAGTAGTCACTCTGGATCCCTGGAGCAGACCCCTTCACAGTATACAAATGCCACAAAGTGGATGAAATGCCTTCCGTGGCATTTAGAGTGTATGGAGTTTGAAAGTGACATTTCCTGGACCAAATGGAGCAATGCTGCCATCAAGCGACACTGCAGAGGGAACTGTGTAGAATTAAAATTCAAAGTGGCCTCAGTGGAGTACTGCTCTGAAAAGAATTAGCAAAAAGAAATGAACCATTACATATTTTTGCAAATGCGGTGGAATGAGGCAGTAGAATCCGGAGTTGGTACAGTACAGTGAACCACTCCACTTCAAATTACAGAGACAGAATTCTGAAATGCTTTTTCATTTTTACTCATTACTTTTAAAAAAAGTCAGCATACTGAGGGAAAAGGTTACAGCTGAGCCCATTCCCTGCTGTACTAGTTTTTTTTAGTTTATGGGAGTTTTGTATTCAGGGGAGCATCCAGCCATGCAGTTTTCCCCAATCTGCGCCCCCTCACTGCAACACCTTAAATCTCCTACGCAGGCAGTGGGAAGATGTGATCAGTCAGAAGGAGGACATGCAGTTCATCAAAGGTCAAGAACCCTAATGAAGATTTCTCCCGTGCCATAATCCCAAAGAAAGAAAGCAGGCGGCAATATTTCAGTGGTGCAGTTCAGCTTCCTGTCAACTCTTTGGGGTATCTTAGGGTTAGATTCACTACTTACTTCTTAGGAACAGTGAGGCCGCCCAGGTACCTTTATAGCCAAGCAAGGATTAGAACCTAGATGGATCTCCAAATAAAAGCCAAGCAACCCACTGTAGTGCAATGGGTTAGTTAAACGTTAGCCCTAAAAGGGGTAGTCCTAGCATCCCAGAGGAGTGCATTTATTACATGCACTGCTCACCACCGTCCTTCCCCTCTGGTTAGGGGCTGGCATAAATGGGATAAATAGAATCATGCAGGGACAGAGCTCTAGTTACAGAGAAGTGGAGGTGAAACCATCCCTACAACTACTAGGTAAAAGGGAACATGAACTTTTAACAACTTTCGGAGCAATATGAAAGAATATCATAAGTTTAAATGATGCAGAACATCATCATTTGCTTTGGGTACAATGTTTTCAGCAGGAGACCATTTTCTCCAAATGATACAGGTTGGTTTGTTGTTTTCTGGAACTCCCGCATAGTATTATCAGCATGCCTAAAGTGCTGGCTAAGCACAGGGGAAATATCTCCCAAAAATTCTACTTCAATCTGTCCATTGTTTGAATGGTCCACTGCAGATTTGTTCAATCCACAACCCAAATGAAGTGCATTGCTTACCTTTGGATAGGAGCCATCAGCTTTACAGTATTTTATTCCATCACACTATGAAATACCATCTTCGTTTGCATCTAAGCTACAGTAACGGAGTAGGTATAGCCACTGAGAGAGAGAAAATAAATCTTAACAAACTAGGAGAATGGGCAGATGCTGGCACATTTAGAAAAATGGATTGGATGTGGACTAGATAAGTTTGCTCCTTCCAACTCTATGATTCTATGATGCTTTGCCATTATAATTATATTGCTACATTTCCATTTTATGCCATGGGGAGGAGCACTCTCTCAAGACATAGGCAGTTACCTTCTTCCTATGTCTGTGAAGCTGCAATTCTACAGCCTTTGAAGAGAGCAATCGTTTTCACTGGCCACCGTCCTCTACTTCCTGAAATCTAGCCATATCATTCTAGACTCTCTACTGTGGGCTAGAAGAGCATCAACTGAACCTAACTGATGCACCTGCCAAAGTCTGAGTGACCACCACGTGTCAGATCCTGAGTTGTACTTAACTGCAATAGCTGGGGAGGTGGGAGGAAGAGGATAACCTTCAAAATGCTTTTGGCTAGTTAAGTGCACTGTCTTGACATGAAACATCATTTCTACAAGGAGGAATTAGGAGGACTTTTTTCAAAAATCATTTCTTCCACCTCAAGGAGGAATAAGCTACTTCGATTTAATGAGCATTCTATTAGAAGATCTGCACCTTTCCACATGTAGTTCTGACTGCAGTTGGGACTCAGGAAGTTTGTATCTTCAGACGCCAGAGCAGATGCCACTCTCTTATAATGGTTGTTTTTGGCATCCGTCTGTCCTGAGAAACCATGGAGTGGCCTTCAGGAGGGAAGTCAAACTGCTGCATTAGCAACACCCGTGACCTTCCTGTGAGCCTGGGCAGTTTATACGGAGGTCCTGGGCTGCCCAGCTGACAAGATCCCCCTCTCAGCCTTGCTGCTGTGTATGGGGTGTTAGGGGGTGGGTAGTACCTTTGGTGGGGGGGCACGTTGAAGTCCTTTTGGGGTACTTTGTTCACCTTTGGTCCCCACCCTGCACTCAGCTCTCACCTGTGACTCCTAGAAGCTGTAAGCGTGCAACAGTGGCCACACCCCAGGAAACGGCTTTGACTGGCCAGCAAGTGCAGCAACTGGGGGGGCTGGGGGGCAGGCCCCCCAAATTTTCAAGAAGGGGGCCAGGCCTCCTCAAAATTCTCTGGTGTTTGTGCCCCCACACTGCAGTGCATGCTCACATCACATGTACAAGCCACTGGGCGTGCGCATGACATGTCAGCACACACTGTGATGTGCACACATGGCGCAAGCATGCCATGGGGCATGCAGATGTCATGCATGCACACTGTGAGATGTGCTGGCATTCTGTGGCTCAGCCCCCTCAATCACGGGGGCAAGGCAGAGTGCTTGGAGGCCAGCTAAAGCAGGTGAGGATAGCCAACGGGCCTCAAACCCTCAGTGACTTTTGGACTTCCCCTGCTTGCTAAGACAGGCCCCAGCGGGTGGAGTGGACAATGCCAGCAGTGAGCCCAACTTTCAAGAAAGCAGTTTCCGCATGTGCTACAGAGGGAAGTGATGGGCAGGTGCGGCTCATCAACCAGGGAAGGTAACCTTGCAATATATCTTTAGGAGAACAAAGGGCTAAGGAGTAAACCCTGCACAAATCTGCAGTGGAGTCCCCAAGAGAGGAGGATGGCTGCTTCTCCTCCTCCTCCTTCGGGCAACTCAGCTTCTGCTGCCCCACAGGCACATCATGCCCCATAGCTAGGCAAGATGTGCTGCACCCCAGCTTGCTGTTACTGAGCCACATGACAGCACAATGACTATTTTAGCTGGGCAGATTACCCTCTGAATGTATGCCTAGCATACATTTTCATGGGGTAGATGCTACTTCAGATGCATGGCATTTTATTTATATAATTTATATAATTTATATAATATATGTAATGTATACATAATATATATACTATATATTAATACACACACTGCTATTTTACGAATACTGTAAGTAGTGAGAGCAGAAGAAAATAACATACAAAAATACTGTGACAATTGCATTAAATAAAGCAGGGATCATTCAGACATTTCCCTAATATAAAACAGCAGCAAGAGGCCACATAAAGGCACAAACATAGAGACCCTTCAAACCCAGATGGCAACCCAGAGACATATTGACTTAGGCAACACTACTACAGGGCCTAATAATGCCAACATCAAGAATTCATTTGTTTGTTCATCCTCCCAAATGGCCCATGCTTTCATTTGCCAGTAATGCCTTTCTGCATTCTCTGTAGAACAAACAGGTCAGTCTGGTCATTAAAGAGTAAATAGATACAAATGTGGCATCAGAAAGTGCAAGATTCAGAAACTAGGGGCAGTACATTTTGTTAGTGGCCATGAAAAAATAGGTAAAAAAAGAGAATTCCCTGAATGCCAAGATCCAGATTTTGGGCATGGTTGCCGCATCCCCACACTGCCCTCTCCAAGCAGCCTTGCAAGGCTCAGATCTGGGGAGGGCAGTGCTGGCGCAAGAAGGACCCAACAACCATGCAGCCAGCTGACGTGGCACATGGCAGGTGCAAAGCAGGCACCCCCATGCCGGCACCCCCAACGCATCTTGGCCCGGTGCCCCTCTTCACGATCACACACCTAATCTTTACGGAGGGGTCATAGTGTGCAATTTCCCACTTTTAGAGCTGGAGCTCAATCTCACCATTTCCTGCAGCGATTCCAGACTCAAGGCCTGTTGCCCCTAAATAATTTCTTCCACCTCCTCCTGGATGAGGTCACAAAGCCACTGCCACATAGGGACCAACTTGCGGCCAACATTGGGGCACCCATCATGCATGTATGACATCATATGCACAACATGCAATGTGTGTGCCCACCCAGGCCGACTCAGCACATCACACCCCATCCACCAACCGTCCACCATCTTACCTTTGTTCACCACCACTGTCGCGAGGCTGAGGCTGCCTCAGCGATGCATCTCCCCCCCCCAAGGCCCACTGAGACGCTTTGGTGCGTTTCTTTGAGATCGCCAGAGCACCTTTCCAGAAGCTGCCTGCTGATCATCAGAGGGACGTGCCAGTGCAAAGGCTCCCTTAACATTGAGGGGGCCAGGCCCCCTGCCAACAGATATTGAGGGGGCCAAAGACACTCTGGTGTTGGCACACCTGCATTGCCACCAACTTGCCTCACAATCTGGACAATGTTTTCCATCTCAGAGGCAATGCCTGGGAATCCACTGAAATCGTCAATGCATTCCTTTCATAGGTTGCACCAGCAGGAGCTCACGGTTTCAGGCTTGATGGCATCCACTGTCTGCTTTAAGTGATGCAGTTGGCGATGCTGAAGAACTTCCAGAATGCCGCGAGATCGAGATCTGGATCAGCATCCAGGACATCAAGTCAGCAAGGCAAGGGTGAGGCTGGTATAATGAGCCTTGAACTAGTGAACCACCCCTTGATCCAAAGGCTGGATGAGTGAGGTCGTACAGTGAGTGAAAAGCAACTCTGACATGCTCGTGTTCAAATTGCAGTCCCTGCGGGTAACCAGAAGCATTGTCCACTAGCAGAAGCACTTTGAACTCCAGCTCCTTCTCCAGCAGGTGACGCCTCATCTCTAGAACAAAGCATTTGTGGAACCAGTCCAGAAAGTTTTCAGCAGTCACCCAGGCCTTCTTGTTGGACTGCCAGCAGACAGGAAACAGGTTATTGTTCTTGCCTTTGAGGGCACAACAATGCCCAGCCGCATTGCCAAAGAGCAGCACAGTCAACCGATCCTTCACAGCTTTAAACTCAAGGGCACCTTTTCTGCTTTGGCAATGTAGGTCCAGTGGAAGTTGGATGTGACATAAGATGTGGAGGAAGGTACAGGAGATAAATGCATAAATCAACATGTGGGCTTGAAAAGTCAAAACCCATCTACACCAAATCTGACATAATATATGTCTATCTGTGAAAGTAAAGTTTTTTAATTCAGGACAAGGTGTGAAGAATTAAATGTTCCATGTGAGAAGGTAAGAGAAGCATTCAGTTCTGCTTTAAACATTTTAAATGTTGTGCCCGTTCAAGAACAGCAGCACAAACACTTATCTGCAGGTGGCCACTTACAAAAGACGTTGTTGTAAACATTATTTAGGTATTGGAGCCTGTTTCATCATAGGAAGATTTCTGGCTGCTACTGTGTTTATAAATATGCAAAAAAGGAGGGTGGGAGGAATAACAATGTGGCAAAAACCCTCCAGTGATCAGTTTTATCCTTCATGTAATGGCCTTCGAGCCAATAACATGTCTACTCAGAAGTAAGCCCCATTCAATAAAATATAATTTACTCCCAAGTAGGTGTGTACAGAATTGCAAGCTTAGTGAAGAAACAAGTGGACTCTGGACCCTTGTCCCATCTCAACATCCCAACCCCCTAGAGGCTAATAAACTTCTGAGCCCCTGGAATTTAGTCAGGAAAACAGAGTTTGGGATTAAAGTATCTGTTAAGCAGTCAAAACAATACATCCATAGTTAGTGTTTATGAATACAGAGAGAGAGAGTGGGGGAATTCAGTTTCCCTGACCAATTTCCAGCAGGCCCAATGCCAGCACCCAATGCCAGCACCTGCGCCTGTTGATGGTGCATCAGAACCCAGCAGAGCCCACGAAAGATGCCTGCCCCGCCCACTTTTAGTTTAGCCACCATTAAAATTTCCCAGGCTGCCCCCAACAAAGCATTGTGAGAGAGCAACATGGCAGCTAGACGCTGCTATCCTTCATAACCAGGTAAGCCCACCCTGCCATGATGGAGAAGGGCCTTCCCCCAGAGGCTATTTTACTGAGGGGCCCTTCCAATTTGGAGCCAGTCCTACTTCAGATCTCCAAATATTTGAACTTATTTACATCATCATCATTTACTGATAATGTTTTATTGAAGACTCAGCACTGAACTGCTTTCCCCACTGGACCACGCTGGCTTGTGCTTGTTTCAGCCTCCTCTGCAATTCTGTACATAGTTTCGAAAGACTCCGATTTTATCAATATATGAAGAATAACTGTTAAATACTCTCTACTTCCTGAGAGGGGAAGTTTGAGGGGCTATGATAAGACATTTATGGGGTAGCACTGTTTGGGGTTGGGTTTCCTTTGGATGAGAGAGCACTAAGGACTCGTGGCTTTCTTGTAATATTTGCTTTATTTACAAATATAGAAGCAGAACATGGAGGGGGACACAGCTCTTACAAGGCAACAAATTTGCTACTTCCTTATCAGACCAGAGAGGTCATGCCCTCTCCCATGTCTTCGACCAATTCACACACAAAAATATCTCCCTCTGCTTTGCCTTTTCCAAAGTACAAGGTGCTGTTTTGCCCACTTATAGCCCCACAAATCTGTTGTCTTGACTTAGCTGCCTTTCCCCAGCCCTGAGGGATATACCATTCAAACAGAGACCTCAATTATTTCCTTTTCCCCATCTCCCACCTGCCAGCCATTCTGGGCCATGGACTGGCAGGCTGTCTAAGAGATGAATGTTTGGCTAGCAGCTTTTAACAATACTTGGGCTTGCTGCCAACTCTAGGGCAGCTTTCCCTGTTTTCCCAGTTAAACTAGTGACAAGTTGGGCCAGGCTGCCTGCTAGAAAGCTGTCTAAAATACCAGTTGACCAGCTGCAGGGTCTCATCACAGATGCAGCTCTGGTTTGGCCCTTGGAGAAGAGTGGAAGGAAGAGGACAACACTGGTCCTTACAACTCCAGAACATTCCCCCTGTTGCTATTTGTACTGTATTTGTTAGAAAATGTCTTTTGCAAAGAATAAATTGTACTGGGGAAAAGAAAACATATGTAATGTAGCGGCTGCAAAGCAGGTGAGTCCAATCAAGGTCACAGAAACTCTGAATCATTGCCCTTTTAACTTGTTAACTGCCTTTAAAAGTAAAAGAGAGAGCGTCTGTCTGTCTTAGAAGCGAGGGTGCAAGTTGGAGGTTGGCTGGTTGCATCGCCGTTATTTTGTTGACTGGGAACATGGGAGTGTGAAGAATTCAAGCAGACTCTTTCCGGAAGAGCTTATAACGACAGGCAAGCTATGGACTAATGATTTACACATTGCTGTCATGGGCAGAACTGGGGGGGGGGGCAAAGGGGGCAGAGAGGGGTAGCTGCCCCCCCATGAATAAAAACCAATAAAAACACATAGCTAAGTGAGGTTCTGCCCCGCCAACAAAAGGCCTGCACCGCTAACAAAAATCCTGGCTACGCCCATAATTGCTGTGAAAGAATGTGTTTTTAGAGACCCTCTCTTGGTCTCAAGGAAGAGAAATAAATTGTATTGAACCTGATATATAAATAATACAGCTTGCTAAATTGTTGCCATCCTGGCAAGTAAAGATTCACTTTCAAGTCTTGTGTAAGGAGTCTTACTTTATCAGTAAGGTTTGAGGGTGAAACCCCAACGTCACTCTGAAATAGACAACACCCCCTAATCCTGTTACAGACCTGAGGCTCTCTAAACATGGACTGGAAATTGCTTGGGTTCTGATTTTCTATAAGAGGAAAGTGGAAATATTTCAAGTGTTCCTGTGCTGCACACCCTGTTGACTCATGCCACAGAGCTGCTTCTGAAAAAAGCTTACCTTGACCTAATAGGGCAATAAAGGAGAACAAATAGTTCACATGCTGAATTCTCCAGAGAGACTTAACACAGCCAATTAAAAGCTCACAAGATAGTGTGTTAATTTGTTTTTTTAATTAATAAAGCACAGGTTAAGTTTAAAATAGATTCTATAAAGGCTTATTTGAAGTCTCTCAATTCATTTCTTATTAACATATTATTATGCATTAAGGGCAGCTAATCACCATTTCTTTTTATTTAATGCCTTTCTTTTTATTTAAAGTCATCACACTAACTTTTACAGAGGATTCTGATGTCAAAGCGGTGCTTAAAACCACCAGAGACCTGCGGGTATAGGGCGGTATATAAATTCAATAAATAATAAAAATAATAAAAGTTATCAGAGATGTTCACATTTTTAAAAAATATGAAGATTTTACAGGCTGCTACTTTATAAATAGCATGTGCAGTACAATCCTATGTATGTTCATTCAAAAGACCTCTTTTATTCAACAAGGCATACCCCCATATATATCTAGATTAAATATAAACCCTAATATTTACATAATCACAATTACAGACAAAAGTTGTATGTTAGTGAGTAAGGATCTGAGATCTTGTAAAGCTAGTGAACAGGGATTGGTTCTTGGAGCCTGCTGGTAGTAAATGAAAGGAAGAGTTGGAAGTCAGCTAAAGCATTGCCAGGCAACCATCAGATAAGCCAGAGTCTGAGGCTGTGTCTTCTGGGGAAGAGACAGGCCAGCCGTTCAGTCCCTGTATGAGGAGACAGGAGAAGCTCAGAGAGCAATGGAAGGGAAGGAGAAGAAAGACGGGATTTTGGCGTACTTCCTGTTGGGGGAGGGACGATGAATCAGACTGAGCAACTAATGTTAATGGGGGGGGGGAGCAGATAGCTTATGAGTAACTTTGATTCTGTTTGTTTAGACCTCAAACTATGCAATGGTTTCTTCTCCCTTTAAACATAGTAAGCAAGGTTAGGGCGACTGTATTATCACCACTTACTGTTGTTGTGAACGGTTATTTGCATACACCTGAGTTTTGCAGAGAAATATCACAGATCTTTTCTTTTTCTTGCTTTCATGGCCTTTTGGCCCCCCTGTTTACATTGTCCCCTCCATGTATTATATATATTTCACACAGAGAGAATCATCTTAGAGTTGGAAGGTACCCGGAGGATTATCTAGTCCAACCTCCTGCAATGCAGGAATCTCGGCCAAAGCATTCATGACAGATGGCCATCCAACCTCTGGTTAGAAACCTCCAAGGAAGGAGAGCCCACCACCTCCCAAGGGAGGCCATTCCACTGTTGATCAGCAATGACTGCCAGAAAGTTCTCTCTGGTGTTTAGTTGAAATCTTCTTTCTTGTAACTTGAATCCACTTGTTTGAGTCCTTTCCTGCAGAGCAGGAGAAAACAAGCTTGCTCCATCTTCCATGTGACAGCCCTTGAGATCTTTGGAAGATGACTTGTTTACTAGCTGGGGATAACGCTCCATGAATCTGCTGAAGTGAGATTTATGTTTATGCAGTAGAGTCTACATTAAATCTGGGTCTTGTAGGTGCCACAAAATATATGGTTGTTATTTCTTGGTATGTCTTCTTTTTGTATCACTCACAGTTAACAGAAATGGAACATCAGACAGCTGTTTTTGCAATTACATACAAACAGTGTAATGAAACATGTTTATGTAAATGTAAGTTCCACTGAAATTAATCTGGCTTCCAAATAAATGGGTTTAAAACTGGACTGAGAAACAATTAATGGATGCAGCCAAGTGCATACAGCAATTGCCATAAATAGGCTTCTGGGCAAAGAAGTGTTGAGCTCAACTGTCAAGGGATATTGTGATTTCCGTGCATGTTGCCTTGGGGCTGAACAAAGGCCAGAAGCATTCATTACTCTTATAATCTATTGTATACTATATTATTTATGAAAGTAGGTTTCCAGCAGTAAAGTTTCCTGATCTTCTTTGCGGCTTCCCTTTCTAAAATGAATTGATTTATTTAACACCCCACTCGGGTCAACAAACTTTGTTCATGACCTGGCACGACTCTAGTATTCGGATCCTGGGCTGATTGTGCCAAACTATTTAGTGGTTCTGTGATAGAGGCAAATGTTTTCTTAGAACAAGGTTAAACATTTTTGCCTGTGATCAGAGATATTTTTGGATTTCAGCTTCCAAACCTTTTATGGAGGCAAAACTAAGAAGTGTGTGTGGTGGTGGTGGTGGTGGTGGTGGGGCCTGAAATAAATGTCTAAGAAGCATATTCTAAAGGTTTCAGCATACTAGGCACAAGCTGGACTCGTATCTGTTCATACTTCTAGTAATTTATTAGGAATATTCGAGTGCCGGACTCCTAGTGAGCAGTCACTGCTGAGGGGGCTCTTTTTATTATCTGTTTTACAGAGGGGAAGCGGGTGAGGCGGCGGCCGAGGGGTCTTCCTCTCTGTTCTCTTGACATTCCCGGGCGGGCTTCGGTTCCTGAGGGGGGAAGGCGGAGGCTTCCCTGGGCGCGGGGCTTTAGTGGGGGTCGGAAGGCCCGCCGCCCCAAGCAGCGCCCTTTCTGAGGGGCTTCGTCAGGCGAGGCGGCCTTTGGCGCCGGGCTCCTCCCTCCCTCCCTCCCTCCCGCCCCGCAAGGTGAGCGCCGCTCTCGGCCCCGCCCCCTGCGGAGAGCCGTCGGCCCGGCCCCGCCCCCGCCGGTCTCCCGTGCGCGCATGCGCGGGCTGCCCCAGCCGCCTCCTTCTTCTTCCCCTCACGCCGGAGGCGCCTGCGAGGAGCGAGGGAGGGAGCCGCCTGAGGGAGGGAGGCAGCGCCATGGAGCTGGTCGGGGCGCAGCAGCCGCAGCAGGCGGCGGGCCTGGCCGGGAGGAAGAGGCAGCCCAACCGCGAGAGGCCCGCCGCGGCCGAGGACGACGCCCTCAACCAGATCGCCCGCGAGGTGAGCGGCTGGCGGGGGGGGGGGCGGGGGGGGCGCGGCCTCCCGGAGGCGCCTCTTGCTTCTTTCCGCTCTTCTTCCTCCTCCTCCTCCCCGGGCGGGGGGGGGGGGCTGTCACCTCGGCCCCTCCCCTTTCACGTGGGAGCTGTCAGGTGCCGCTGCCGCCCCCCCCCATTTCTCCTCTCCCCTCCCTCCCTCCCTCCCTCCCATCAACTTCCGGGAGGCCGTTGGGGGCGGGGCGAGGGGAGGGGAGGGGTCCAGCCCATTTGCGACCACGGCAGAAGAAGGGTTAATAAGCTCATTCATATCCCCTTAACGTGTCCCCCCCCCCCTTTAAAATGTTCAATAAAGTTTGTAAACACAAAGTATTGTCTTCCAAGACAAAACCGTTTATCTTAATGGCAGGTTTAAATGAAAGGCAGCAGTCTCCCTTGTCTGGATCCATGACTGTGCGTGGCTGGTGTACACACAAACATTTCTATATTTTGTTTTATTTTGAGTGCTGCATTTATACTGCACCTTTTCCCTTTCACGCAGCTCAAGAGGTCATGCCTGGTTCTTCACTCCCCTCTGCTCCAGCAATCCCCACAGCAGCCCTGTGAGGCAGGTTGGGCCTGAGAGGCAGCGCCTTGCCCCACAGTCACCCAGGGAGCTCCAAGACCAAGGGGGGATTTGAACCCTGGTCTTTCTCCTGCACTCCAGCCACTATGCCACCCTGGTGCTCTGATTTGTTTAGGATAGTCACCAACCATGGTTCTTGTAGTTTGTTTATCTATTTATTGCAGTTAGATCTCACATTTTCTCCAAAAAGATGAAGGAAGGCTTAACTTTTTATGTATGTGGGTTCTGTGTGTTGCTTCTAATGTTCCATGGTCTCTGGACCCTTGCTACTTATTTACCTTTCCCTCTTTCTCTCTCTACCTTTTGGTATTATAATATATGATCTGCCAACTGGTTATAAGGCTTCATAGTTCTCATAAAGGAAGCTGTAGCCCAGAAACACCACAGCAAACATGTTTCATATACCTATAAATTCTCTCTCTCATTGGCTTATAGTGGTTCCTCTAACTTAAGGTGCTAAAGATCAGGAAAGAGGTGAGAGCTTCTGAAGTATTGTTTTGGCTGTTACTTCTTTAACAGAAGTTTGATCTTTAGGAGGTGATCTTGTTCTGCACTGTGAGCTTTGCTCACTCTTTTCTGTACTGTTCTGCAGCAACAACTTTTTTGGTGAGTTAAGTAACCTCAGGAGGGAAGTGGAAGATGAGGAAGTTGATATCTGTACTGACTCTGGTGAGATGCTTGTCCTTTTTAAACTCAAAAAATCGCAAGTACCAAGCCCTCCAGATGGTTTAGGTCAGGGGTTGGCAAAGTTTTTGTGGCTTGGGCCGGTTCACAGTCCTGCAGATGTGTGGTGGGCTGGAGTGCGCGCACACGCACGCATGCGCAAACGCTATTTCCAGCGCGGAGGAGGCGTGCACAGCTTTCCATTGGCTGCAGGAAGTTCCTGCAGCCAATGGGAAGCTGGCCAGTGTCGGGGAAGGTGGTCCCCACTCTGCCGGTTTGGCGCGGCACACGGGAGCCGACACAGTGGGCGGCAGGGGTCCATGGGCCGACTCAGCGACCCCCATGGACCGCTTGTGGCCCATGGGCCTTAGGTTGCTGATCCCTGGTGGTTTCCCTCCTCCCCACCCCTTTGTACATACTGTTGCTGTGTGAAGGAGAAAAGGAGAGAGAACTTCCTTTTCTGACATGTTCCCGAAGATGGTTAAACCCATATCCTTCTAACAGACTGCCCTAGCATACTGACTGGCCAGCTTGATTTTTGCGTGTCTCCATCTTTTGAGCAACATTGTAACATTACAAAATGCATTGTTACAACATGTAACAATACAGGCAGGAAAGCAATCCTTTGTAACTCTTCTCTGTTGCGTGCCATTGCCTGTAACTTTTATGTTCTTGTGAAACTCTTTAGACTTGAGTTTATGTTCCGACTGTAGTTTTAGGATATAGGAATTTTGTTAAGGAAGGGCAAAAGATTTTCCAGGTACAATGGATTTTGTTAGTAAAATGTGTTGAGGGTATGTTGGTGAAAACTATGGAAACAAAGTAGCTTTTGTGTATCTAGATAGTTTATTCATTATTTAATCTGACTTGTATATTTGAGAGTTTAAAGGTAAGGCATATGGCTATGTTACAGATTTAACCTGTGTATGCTCCTATTTTTATATTGTTGAATTGTGTGCTTTAGTTTGCCTGCAAATCTGGATCAAACATTGATTTTGCATATTGGTTTGTAGAAAATCTATACTTCATTCAATGCATAGCTTTCTAGATTTGGACAAAATAGCAGTCTATTGTTTGATAGAAGGCACAAATGAAAGCTCCATATATGTGTAGAAAAAGGGAGTGTAAAGGCTGCTTGTAATATAAAATAAACAACAATGGCTTCTCTAACTACAGCCAGTGAAGCCTTATTTCTATGATACTGAGCAGGTTTGGATAATGTACAAATGCTCCATAAAGGTGAAAATACATGCTTTAAAAACCCTGGCATGTCATGTAACAGGTGATTGATTCAGGGCACACAGTTAGATCTCTCCCCACCACCACTTGTGGCTGTACTCCCTTGAGAGAGTTTCCAGTTTCCATCTATCTTGAGCAAGTGTAATAGTAGCTGTAGCAAAGCAGGGATGAGCTGAATGCATTGTTCCCAAGCTTAGTTGCTGTCTGTCGGAAAGTGAAAGTTCAGGTAGTACTAACGCAGTGTAACATGTAGACATGATCTCAAATAATTAAAAATTCTCACCATTCAAAATGACCAAAATATTTATAACTCATCTTTTAACAAATAGTATCCAGAACAGCTAACAAAAAAGCTCAAAACAATAAAATGCATTAGTACAGAACTTAAAACAACAATGAAATAGTAATCTAAAAGATTTTCTATATTGCCTCCCTCTTGAAATGCTCATCCAAAAAAGCCTGATTTAACTTGCTACTGAAAGGAACTATTTCCTAGTAAGCATACCATATGAATCTTATCCTGAAAAACTTAAGTTAGGAACAGAGGATGCTGCTTTATGCTGAGTTAGACAACTGTCCCATCTGGCTCAGTATTGCCTACACAAACTGGCAGTAGCTTCCCAGGGTTTCTGGCAGGGTTCTATCCCAGCCTTTCCCCAAAGGTGCCATGAGTTGAACCTGACCTTGTGCATGCAAAGCAGCTGTTCTACCGCTGAGCGATGGCCCTTCCTCAAACTCATAAGCTGTCTTAACAGTTCTGATAATGCTAAATCTTCCCCAACATTGTGCACATGAGATGTTTTAGAATACACCTCCCATCAGCCTCAGCTAGCATGACCATTGGTTAAGGATGATGGGAATTGTAGTCCACAACATCTGGAGGGTACCGTGGGGGCTTAGTGCTATGTGAAATGGCCTTGCATTTGTGCATTGCCCCTGCTCTCATCTCTCCTCTGGCACAGCTGTGAGAAGGAAAGTGGAAACCTGCATTTTCAAGTACCTATAGAGTTTGTTAAATCAAAACTGGAAAGAAATGAAGTTAGTTTTAACAACTGTTTGTCTGAACAAGCAGAGTTCAAACCATGTTCTATGATCCCAGCTTGAGAGCCAGTGTGGTGTAGTGGTTAAGAGCGGTAGTCAACGTAATCTGGGGAACCGGGTTCGCGTCTCCGCTCCTCCACCTGCAGCTGCTGGGTGACCTTGGGCCAGTCACACTTCTCTGAAGTCTCTCAGCCCCACTCGCCTCACAGAGTGTTTGTTGTGGGGGAGGAAGGGAAAGGAGAATGTTAGCCACTTTGAGACTCCTGAAGGGGAGTGAAAGGCGGGATATCAAATCCAAACTCTTCTTCTTCTTCTTCTTCTTCTTGTTAGGATAAACTATAATTAAAACTAATCAAATTGATTAAAAGTTAAAACACTGCTCTGCAGCTTGTTAGAAACAGAAGTAGATGCTTTCTGTACTCTTCTTTGTGGCTGGAGGAAGGGGGCAGGATTGTGGCTTGGTACTGCATCTGAACCAGGCCACAGCTGAGCTGTATAGCAGCTTATGTATGTTAAGCCAGTTTGTATAGACTGCAGACAAACGACTGCATTCGGATATAAAGCTAAACCATGGTATGTTTAGATCAACTCTTGTTTTGTTCATGTGCATGAACTGAATTATGGTTTGTTTGGTCAACAAACCATAATCTAAAACCATTGTTTGAACTTGGCTTGTGAATCTGCTTGAGCTAACTGTAGTTTATTTTTTATTGTTTGGCATCCTGACTTAATCTGGTGTGCTCCATTGCTCAATTCTTACTTCCTGCCTGACTGCAGAGACATGAGGGGAAATTACCTCAAAAGCAAAACAGCTCACATGGCAAGGACTAGTCATGCTTCCACAGACCTCAAGCCTGCCCCACTTTGCCTTGCAAAAGACTCCTATCCCCACTCACCTCCTCAGTGAGAAGGTTTCCTTACCCATTTTGGCTGGCATTTGGAAAATATTAAAGGGAGTGTCTGCCCTCTTATCCATATCTCACACTGGGTATATGTTAAATAACTACTTGCTCAGTCCTCACTGGGCTGTTTTTGGTGAATTTTTCTTTTACTCCTTCAGGGTTTTTGTGTGTGTTTCTTTGTATTTCTGCAAATCTTGAGGTTTTTCCAAGCCTTCTCTCTGGCTCTGTAAGGATAGGCAGCCATTAAACCAATCAGTTCATGTTAGGATATGTGATGCCAACAGATTTTGTTGCACAGTATAATCCAAAAATGTCTCCCAAACACAGCCCCTCTAGCCTGTGTCCCTACACCCCCCCATTCAATTTTATATCCCAAATATGCAAGTTATTGCTTAACACCTATTCTTCTGCTTGGCCAGGACTGACAATTTAGTAGTGTACAGGGTGCCCCAAAAGTAGGTATACAATACATACATACCTATTCTTATTTACTGATATTGGGACTGATGAGAACTTGAGTCAAGAACAAAGAAAGAGGATTCTAAAGCAGTATGCCTATTTTGGGGCCACCCAAATGTATTAACATGTGATTTTTTAAAATACCGTAAGTGTGGTTACAGTGGGATGACCTACAGAGGGGTTGGAGGGAAAGGGTTAACAGGCCAAAAAACCTTTATGGCAATAGGGTTGTGAGGGAGAGAGGGAAATGGTTCAGGACTGTTCTTTGCATAAGAGCATGTGGACAGCAGCAGACCATCTCGCCAGGAGAATATTTGTTCTCCACCCTGTTTCTGCAGCCAGCTGCTATAAGGGAAGGGGTGCTGGCTGCTAAGAAGGACTTCAGTTGAGCAGCTGGGTATTCTCAGATGAGGTGCAGAGACAACAAACCAACATTAGTTAAAACAAACCACTGTTCATTTGAATGTCTGAGTTGGGTTCTAACTTATTCAGCAAATCATGGCTAAAACAATCTATGGCCTAGTGTGGTATTTTCTTTTAAAGTAAATGTCTGAATATTATCTGCTTTGCATATTCATTGGAGGCTTTTGAAATGAATTAGTTAAGAGTGTTGGACTTGGGCTGAGCTGAAGTCCCCATGAATCTTATTGACTGATGTTGGGCACATCACTTTGTCTCAGCCTAAACTTACATCACAATAAGGAAAAATGGGATAACCCCAAGAAATATTTCCCAAATTCAGATAACAATAGTGCAGAAATGAACACTTGTAACAAGTTTTTTTTTTTTAGTATACTAATTTATATTAGCATGACGTGGTATAAACTTAGTATGGTATATCATTATGCTTCATGAAAGTAAGCCACACTGTGCTTATGAACACAAGTGCACGCACAAACACCCCCCCCCCCACAATATCGCCAAAGATCACCAATTTAACACAGTTGGTGAAAAAGCCTATCCCTAATTAGGAAGGCAATTAGCCTTCCTAATGAAACATGGAAGGTCATGAGCCTATTGATAGTATTTTCTTTGCTTTACAGAAATGCTTGATACCCCACTGCTCATACTTAAAGGCCAGAGCAGAAGCATAAGAAACCAAGGTTTTGTATGAATATGAAGAATAATTTCTAATAGACCTTGGTTAACCAAGATCTTTAGTACATACATAATATACAGGGCCATAAGTATGATTACTGGAAGATCTTGATCCAGTGTCCTATTTTTAATCTAATTTACTATTGTGTGATGTTTGTAGCAGTACATACTTTACCTTTATAGTGAAATGTGCAGTTGACTGTTTTTAACTAAAGTGATATGGCTCATGGGGTTGCAGAAGGGCCCTTCGCCCTTTCTAGGTTTGCCTCCAGAACTAACTGCTTTGTAACATCTGAAGTGTTTATGTGAACAATTTCCCATTCTTCCAGTTGTTTATATACCACTATTTAAATGCTTAACAGAGGCCAATAAATTTCAGGTAGTTTATTTGTTTCTGAGCTTGGTATGTCTTGCCTCTACAGGATGTGAGAGCAGTTTTTAAAAGGAAATCAGTGTGAACAAATAAAAGGAAACTGTACAAATTACTCATGTTGCAAGTTCCTACACAATACTAAGAAATTGCACCTAGTGCAGGAATTATACTTTTTTAAAAATATATTTTTATTAAAGGTTTATTGGTTTACAAAAGTATACGCAGTGTTTCTTTTTTTAAGTTACATTTTCTACAGATCAGTTTCATTTGTTGAGACATTAGTGTTACATTAGGAAGAAAAGGGGGAAAGAGGTGGAGGGGGGAATGGTGAGTGGGGTGGGGGGCAATGCTTCTATGTGTGGGGTTTTGTGTCAGCATCACTTGTGTGGGTTTTCTTTACTATTCGCTCGTATTCCTTTGGTGGTGAGAGAAGTTGGGATTGGCCTAGGGTGTGGTTGGTTGTCTTTGATTGGCTGTAGTGAAACTTGTTTTCATGTGTGAGTGGGGTGTGTGTGTGTGTGCTTGGATCAGGTTAGCCAGATTGATTCAAATGCTATTGTTAATCAGGCTGCCGATAACAGGAAAAAAATACTTCTCAACCTTTTGGCTAAGACCAAGTGTGGAAAAGAAGTATTAAAAAACCTACCAGCTGTTGTTTGGAACTAACAGCCAGTGAGTGTGTGAATGACTTGCGGGCAATAGTAATAAATAAGTTTCTTTTTCTTTTGGGCAGGGCTATTGTCTCTTCCTCCAAGGCTTTTATTAGTAATATATACAGTTATGCATTTATATTGTTGCCTAATCTCTTCATCCCCACCCTTGCCACAATATCATGCGCCATCACGGAAGGGATATGTTACACTTTTTGAGGCTTGGTTCATTCTCTTACTATGCACAAAACACATCTGTTCTGCATGGAAGTGTGGGTGCAGTGCAGTTAAGTAATATCGTTTTCAGCATTCTCTTCTTTGCTTACTTAAGACCACATTCTGCCTATTGAATGGATACAATAAGTCGTAGGTGCTGGAGAAGTGAAAGTTGTTGTCTTTGTCTTCAAATATCGTTTACTCCTGGGATGCTGGTAATGGTGGTGGTGCTGTTGTTGCTGTTTATAAAATGCTCTTCCTCCTGGAGAAGCTCAGGGCAGCAAACACATCCAGAATAATAGGATTTAGGGCTGAATTATAGACCTGCTGGTATAGGGCTATATGTAAATTTATAAAATAATAAAATAATAATGTCCCCAAAGCTCTCAGATAGGCCTGGTTTACCCAAGCATGAGTTGGTAGAATGGATTGCACAACTTCTGAGACTGCAGGTGGCGCTGAGCCTCTTGGGCTTGCCAGTCGGAAGGTCGGCAGTTCGAGTCTGTGCGATGGGGTGAGCTCCCATTGCTTTGTCTCAGCTTCTGCCAACCTAGCAGTTCAAAAGCACGACAGTGCAAGTAGATAAATAGGTACTGCTGTGGCAGGAAGGTAAACAGCATATCTGTGCGCTCTGGGTTCTATCACAGTGTCCTGTTGCGCCAGAAGTGGTTTAGTCATGCTGGCCACACGACCCAGAAAGCTGTCTGTGGACAAACGCCGGCTCCCTCAGCCTGAAAGTAGAGATGAGCCCCATAGTCGCCTTTGACTGGACTTCTCCATCCAGGGATCCTTTACCTTTTTACCTACAGGTGGTGGGTCATATTTTGAATGCTTCCTCTAGTTAAATATTCTTTGCAAATTTTCTAGCTACAATGTAAGCAGAAACCCAATTCTAGAAACTTTCTCCATGATGTGATTTTTCTTCCTTGGTGCTTCATATATTTTCACAAGTGGTATTCTACCTGTAGGCTGAAATGGCATTGTCCATTCTGCCATCTCATCCTACTGCTAATAATAATAATAATAATAATAATAATAATAATAATTTATTACTTATACCCCGCCTATCTGGCCGGGTCTCCCCAGCCACCCTGGGCGGCTCCCAACAGAATATTAGTAAAGGTAAAGGGACCCATGGCCAGAGTCTCTGACCAGAGTCGTGGTCGACTCTGGGGTTGCAGCGCTCATCTCGCTTTATTGGCCGAGGGAGCGTACAGCTTCCGGGTCATGTGGCCAGCATGACTAAGCCGCTTCTGGCGAACCAGAGCAGCACACAGAAACGGCGTTTGCCTTTCCGCCGGAGCGGTACCTATTTATCTACTTGCACTAAAACCACAGAGCCTAGGACTTGCCAATCAGAAGGTTGGTGGTTTGAATCCCCGCGACAGGGTGAGCTCCCGTTGCTCGGTCCCACCTCCTGCCAACAGAATATTAAAAACACGATGAAACATTCCCTAAATAGGGCTGCCTTCAGATGTCTTCTAAAAGTCAGATAGTTGCTTATTTCCTTGACATTTGATGGGAGGGCATTCCACAGGGCGGGCGCCACTACCGAGAAGGGCCTCTGCCTGGTGCCCTGTAACCTCATTTCTTGCAGTGAGGGAACTACCAGAAGGCCCTCAGAGCTGGACCTCAGTGTCTGGGCTCAACGATGGGGGTGGAGATGTTCTTTCAAGTATACTGGGCCAAGGCCATTTAGGGCTTTAAAGGTCAGCACCAACACTTTGAATTATGCTTGGAAATGTACTGGGAGCCAATGTAGGTCTTTCAGGACCAGTGTTATATGGTCTTGGTGGCCGCTCCCAGTCACCAGTCTAGCTGCCGCATTCTGGATTAGTTGTAGTTTCCTGGTCACCTTCAAAGGTAGCCCCACGTAGGGCGCATTGCAGTAGTTCAAGCGGGAGATAACTAGAGCATGCACCACTCTGGCGAGACAGTCTGTGGGCAGGGAGGGTCTCAGCCTGCGTACCAGATGGAGCTGGTAGACAGCTGCCCTGGACACAAAATTGACCTGCGCCTCCATGGACAGCTGTGAGTCCAAAATGACTCCCAGGCTATGCACCGGGTCCTTCAGAGGCACAGTTATCCCATTCAGGACCAGGGAGTCCTCCACGCCTACCTGTCCCATCCCCCCAAAACAGTACTTCTGTCTTGTCAGGATTCAACCTCAATCTGTTAGCCACCATCCAATCTGTTAGCTGCAATATGTAGGCTTGACCTTACTGTTTCAACATTCTGTACTTAAAAGCTTGGGCTTTGCATCCTTCTGCAGTAAGGATTATGAGTCTCTTGTTCAGCCACTCTGTGCCAGAGTTTGCCACTCTGAAAATGTATTCTTAGCTACTGTCCTCAGGTCCTGTCTGAACATCTTTGTTATGCACAATTAACCTTGTCTTTCATGCTCTCTATGCTTTATGCAGACATCTGGCCATGTCTGGGGGGCATGCAACAGCTCTTTTTTGATATGACTTGTATGATCTCCAATGTTATACTAAAGTGGCAGTTTTTTGTATTATACTTGGCTAATAAAAACTGTGCTATACCCCAAGCGGCATGCAACAAATACATTACATTATAGGTGAATGCCATGTTTAGCAAGATTAGTTTTGGAGTGTAAGATGATACATTTAACACCTGTCCAGAGGTTCAGTTTCAACAGGAACTGTTTTTGCTCCACAAATTTCATCAGTTTCATAATGTGAATTGTCTAACTTAACCTTTTTGCCCTCAATTCCACAAAACTATTCCTAGAGTGTCAGAAAGAAAGAAAGAGTGCTTGTCTCTGCCAGAGGTAGAGCAGCAGCCTGACAAGCACAGTATATAATCTGTGCTAGATGGACATGGTAACAGAATCTTAAAATAGCTCTCTGAAATAGCAGCTGCTGTCTGTTTTCTCTTAAACTCTTAAACTTCTTTTATGAGAATGGTGGCTACTGGCAACAGGACATTAAAGAGAATTTACCTAAAAGATAATGCTTAAGTCTTCGGTCCTTTTTATCACAAATGTTAAAAACTGGGTCAGAGAGAGAATGAATACCGTTGGCATTCTGACTTGGGCCATTCATAGTTGTTGCTTCATGTGAAACTGAAATGGACTAAAGAAGTCCCTCTGGCATGAATATCTGGCTTTGGTAATGGCATAATTGGACATAGACAGCTACACCCAGATTTGTTTCTGGGCCACTTGATTATGGTGCTTTCATTAATTTTCCTAAAACATATTGTGTGTGTAAAAGTAACCCTAATTCGGATACATTTCCCACTCAGATGTTCTCGCTTAGGATGCTGATTGAGATATTTTGACAGGCTAGCTCTCAATAACCTTTCTTGCTTCTCCTACTGAAATACCGGCAACAGTTTCAATAAAGATACTGCTGCTGTACACTATAGCTATTGGGATGTAAACCAGAAAAGGATGTATTGGGTTTCTTCCTTTTGCTAAAGAGGAATTTAAGTGCTTTGTATAAATATAAGGATAATTTTATTTTAAAACTTTTCTATTTGAAGAGGACTTTCAAACATTGGGGGGAATAATAATAATAATTTTATTATTTATACCCCTCCCATCTGGCTGGGTTTCTCCAGCCACTGTGGGCGGCTCCCAACCAAATATTAAAAACACAATACAGCATTAAACAGACTTCAGCACAGCTAGAAATATCAGACGCTGAAATTCCTGGGTACTTTAAAAATGTAGTTTCCTTATGATACCCTGACATAATGTTTGGAGTTCCAAATTAATTTTTGCATTCTTAGTATTTCATTTGCTTTACTGATAATCCAATGTTTGTGTGCATTGGGCCATAGTATAGCCTTTGAACCTTGTTGAGGTGAGACATTCATTCAGAAATACTGAACAAGTTACCAGAAGCTATTAGAAGTTATTGGAAGTTACCAGAAGCTGCTGAAGTACTGGTTTGTTTACTGCAGATACAAGGTCAACACTAGGGCTGGGCGATATCTGGCTTTCAACATCATGATATATCACCAGCTAAACATCGCAATATACCGATATATCACAGTGTCTGAAAAACTGAACTATATATGGTGGGCATGAAGATTCTGCGTGCAGGTGGTAAAAGGAGCAGCCATGAGCATCTGGGAGAAGGAGCAGGCAGTCCTGGATGGGTGGTGGGTGGAGGCAGGGGCTTTGCGTCCCCCATTACTGCCCAGGGTGGGGCAGGTGCATGCCAGGCAACTGCAGCACCTCAGAGGGGTAGCGCCACCACCTCTCTGAAGGGGCGATCCAGCGGGGGGGTGTGTGTGTGCTCAGTGCGTCTTTGCATGCAGGGAAGTGCGCTTGCAAGTTCTTCTGCCACTTGCCCTCCCCCCCACCCACCCACCCCAAAAGATGGGAGTTGCCGAGATAGAGACGCTGTCCTGACATCTTCTCACAGTCATACAGAGGCTCCAGTCACACGGGACTCGCCTGTTTGCTGCTCACCTGCCTGCCCGTTAAGTGCCAGGTGCTTCTAGTGCCGCCACCAGCCATGAATGTGAGGAGAGTGGCCAGCATTTCTGCCCAGCTGGAGGAAGCCACGGGCACTAGGGCTGCCAGCGCAGCATGGGGGCTTTCCAGTCCGGTTTGGAGGCAGGTGAGGGTGGGGCGCAGAGAGTGATGTTCAACCTCTGCACTCGCCCAGCCCTTGCCGCAGGAGCCAGGCAGGGATCTCTGCAGGGGGGTGGCTGGTTCGCCCTCCCCCCCCCCCCATTGTGCGCTATGGGCAACAGCCTCCCTGGGCATACAGGAGAAGGAGCAAGCAGTCTTGGATGTTTCTTGGGCTGAGATAAATCGCAGCAAAGTAGCCAGAGCAGGGAGAGGAACTGCGCACAGGGACTGGGCTGCTCAAATTGCTGGCAGGTTTACTGCCCCCTGGTGTTTTGAACCATATATTGCAAGGTCAGATTTAATGAACCTGTTATCGTGATGTAGACTTCATGCTGGGAATGAATGATATAGCGATAAATCACACAGGCCTAGTCAACACTGTGAGAACTGTTCCCACACATGCACAGCTTCTAGACTGGACTGAGAGATTGTTTAGTCTGAACTCAACTCTTGAACTGTGAGGATGTGATCAGGAGAGGGGAGGCCTTGCAGCTATCTAGGGCAAGACCTGCAACCTTTTAAGTGTACATCAGTCAGGGCACTGATAGAAGCTTGTTTTCCTGTATAGTTCTGTAACTGTTGTGCTTAAACCAACAGTAAATGAATTTCTGTATGTACTGGATTGTTTCCTGTGATTTATTACTCTGTGCCTGACTTGGAACTTCTACACATTGAAGATTGTGTGTGTTTACTTTGCTAATTAGGTGTCTGGTAGCTGGAAATGTTCTGGACCCAGAGAAAGGAGTTTTTGGTTGAAAAAAACCTCTTAACAGGTGGTTTGGCTGCAAGCACAAACCCCAACAAGCCTGGAGGTGATATATAGCTGTATCTTCCAGTAACTTAAAAAACAGGCAAACAGTTTTTTGAGTGTATGGTTAGATTTAAATGATTTTATCTTAAGTGTATCTTTTTAACCTTACTACATACCACTTAGAGCCTATGACATTAAGTGGGGCTGGATGATACTTCTATTTATTATCCCAATAAATAAACTGGTATGGCGTTCACATCACACTACCGGTTTCAGACTTTTTGAACTGCTGATAGAGTGCAGCTCCCAAGCCACCACAATGTATTGGCAACTCAAATTGCCTTTGCCCAAGTGGGTGGGCTGCACCTTTCCTCTTGGGATGGTTGGTCACTCCAGGAGGTAAGATGGAGCTGGCCCATTCAGGCAAAGGCAGACAGATGCCCAGAGCTTGAGAACATGCTTCTCACACTCCATGTGCTTGGCTGCCACCAGCCTCCCTTCACTGGGGGGAGGGGCTGCATCTTTCCTCCCAGAGTGACCAACCACCCCAAGAGCCCATTGGTTTGGGCGAAGACAGGCAGACACCTTTGAGGGAGCCCCAATGCTTCTTCAGCTCACATGCGTCCAGGCCAGTTCATGTGTAAGCCCAAGGGTCATCGCAGGCTCCGCCCTCAGCTGAGCGGTTCTAGAAAGCCACGATGCCCCTCTCATGGCTCAGTCACCATGTAAGGCTGAGCAATCAGCTGCTGCTGCTTCTCCTAAGATGTGGAGGAAGAAACAGCTGAAATACATACCAGACATCAGCATATATCAGCATATTGTGGTGTTTAGCTGCTGATATACCATGATGTTGAAAACTAGATATTGCCCAGCCCTAGTGTAAAGCAGCATAGAAATGGTTTAAATAAACAAATGAACATGTCTGGGCCCACCTTTAAAACTATTTGGATCAAGCATGTACCGTAATCCTTGGACCTCATCCAGTCCATTATACTGTATTATTTATAAAACTATATCTGCACCACTTTTTCTTCTCAAAACTTCCACGACTTTTGTTTAGACTTTGTCATCTCAACTGCTTCATTGCCCCTGCTCCCCAGTAAACCAAGAGGCTAGAAGGACTTTTTTCCATGGGAAAGGGAGCTTAGGTCTGATTGTGTTTACCACACAATACACCTGTGCATCCCACAGAGTGACCAGGACTTCACCAAGAGAGTCCGCATGCCAGCGGGAAATTTCCCAAGGGCTCTTGATTTGATATATACAAGGTGTGACGGGGAAGTAGAGTGAATCACCCCTGTATGTGATAATGGGAACTGCCGGATTCGCGGAGACACGTGGGAGGCGTTCATCCACATCTCAGCTAACATATGCGCACGTGTCTTGGCATTTGTTGACAGGCCTACGTTCATGCAGTAGCGTTTAGTAGCTGTTAATAGTGCAGTGTGTTGTGATTGAAAATGGAGCAGAGAGTCAATATGAAATTCTGTTTCAAATTGGGTAAATTGGCATCGGAAACCCACGAAATGCTCATAATTGGGTAGGGAGATGAAGCTGTAACTCGAAAGACAGCGTATGAGTGGTTTAAGTGTTTCCGTGAAGGGTGGCAAACCATTGAGGATGACCCTCCGTCTGGCAAACCGCCGATGAGCAGAATGGCGGCAAATGCCGAAAGAGTTCACGAGCTATTGATATGGGATCGGCGTTTGTCCGCCCGAATGATGGCGGAAGAAATGCATATTCTGTGTGAAATCGTTACTGAGTTGTTCCACCCTCCATATTCTCCCAACCAGGCCCCACCGGATTTCTTTCTTTTTCCAAAACCGAAATCTGCACTGAAAGGGCACAGTTTTCCCAACATTTCACTCATCCAAGCTGCTGTGATGAGGTAACTTAAAGCAGTATGAAAAGAGGACTTATCCAGAAGTTTCCAACAGTTCTACAAATGTTGTCAATGGTGCATTATATCAGAGGGGGGCTACTTTGAAGGCCTGTAAGGTTGTATGTTCAAATATTTCTCACTGTCCATTTTCTGCGACCATTCACTGAACTTTCTGGTCATACCTTGTATCCCATCTCTCCAATAGTGTTGAGTTCAAAATGGCTTGCATGAACATTAAAAATTAGCAATAATAATAATACAGTGGTGCCCCCCAAGACGAATGCCTCGCAAGACAAAAAACTCGCTAGACGAAAGGGTTTTCCGTTTTTTGAGTCGTTCCGCAAGACGAATTTCCCTATGGGCTTGCTTCGCAAGACGAAACGTCTTGCGAGTTCTTGCGAGTTTGTTTCCTTTTTCTTAAAGCCGCTAAGCCGTTAATAGCCGCTAAGCCGTTAATAGCCGCTAAACTGCTAATAGCCGTGCTTTGCAAGACGAAAAAACCGCAAGACGAAGAGACTCGCGGAACTGATTAATTTCGTCTTGCGAGGCACCACTGTAATAATAATAATAATTTATTATTTATACCCCGCCCATCTGGCTGAGTTTCCCTAGCCACTCTGGGCAGCTCTCAATCAAATGTTGAAAACAGTACAGCATTAAATATTAAAAACTTCCCTAAGCAGGGCTGCCTGCAGATGTCTTTTAAAGATAGGATAGCTGCTTATTTCATTCACATCTGAAGGTAGGGTGTTCCACAGGGTGGGCGCCACTACTGAGAAGGCCCTCTGTCTGGTTCCCTGTAACCTCACTTCTCGTAATGAGGGAACCGCCAGAAGGCCCTCGGCACTGGACCTCAGTGTCCGGGCTGAACAATGGGGGTGGAGACGCTCCTTCAGGTATACTGGACCGAGGCCGTTTAGGGCTTTAAAGGTCAGCACCAACACTTTGAATTGTGCTCGGAAACGTACTGGGAGCAAGCATTAAAATCACTATACAGTAATCATATCATAAACACAAGAGTATAGAAATTAGGCAACAAACAAACAAACACATATTCATCAAAACAATTACTGCAATTCAGTACAAACTCCCAATGATTCAAAATATCAGAATTCCTGAGCACCAACCTTATGCCTTTATGGGATGGGCTTCTTTACTCAGTGCAGCAGTATACTGCTGGCAGCAATATATTTTATAGTTTTTAGTCTCAACTTCTTTTTCATCCTCAAAGAAGTCGATCACTTCTGTGTGCAGCCGGTTCTAGAGGATTGTCTATGATGAGTTTTCTCCATGTGGGTTATTTAAGGTAACTTCATTCCACATGGGTTTATTCTTTCCTTGCAGGAACATGAGTCCCAGATAAAGAGCCACAATACAAGAGTCATTGAGCTCTTGCCCTTTGGCTCACACCAAAAGGCTCACGTGGCATTTAAAGTTGCCTGGAGGGAAGAAGAACCCACAGCTCCCTGACTAGGGACTTATTGGGAAACCATCTGAACCCATCTGCTTCTTGGAGCAGATCATTCCAACAAGTCTACAACTCCTGCAACCTCTTTAACTAGTTAAAATTAAAAAGAAACATTACATGTCGCTGTGCTGATTGTCCCATATCATGAGCCGTGTTTGGGCATTCTGCTTGTGTGTAAGCCCTACATGCAAGCAGGGAGAGCAGTGATAAACGCATCAAGCTACACGCAGACCCATCAGCCTCCCAAGGCAAAGGTCTAAAATGGGGAGCCCCGGTTCTGTAGGCTTTTAAATCATATGGGAAGCCTCTGTGCATAGAAGGCTCCTCCGCTTCAAGCCATTTTTCACCCATGAGTTGGGTGGGTGATATAGGAGCATGACACATACCCCCCCATGTCCCTGCTTGCATGTTGGTCTTGCACATAAGCAGAATGCTGATCTAGTTTAAACATCTAGTGAAGAAAGATACTGATGCTGTAGGACGTGTTGTCAAATGAAGAGCAGTTCTGCAGGGGATGTACCATATTTTGGTATTTCTTTACTCTTCTCTTCTCTTACCTGCACTGCACAGTTGTTGCCGAGTTTGATTAAGGGAAGATGCCACTTTCAGCAATGTAGGGAATATCTCTTTCAATTCCCTCTCCCCTGGCTCTACTTACTGCATAGCTGAAGGTAGGCTTTTGGCTTGGCTGAAAGATTGCCTGAGATGGATCCATGAGTGAGTGCACATTCAGCTCTTGGGAGGCCGCTGCTTAGTACAGACATTCTTCCATGCTTGCCTCAGCCTGCATGCCGTGACTCTCAGGTGACCAACTGGAGAGGCCTTTTAGCTGCCAAGTGCAGAGCAGAAATGAGATGTAGGAAAATATCTGAAGCTGGATTCTCTTAAAACACGCACACTCTCTATATATAAATTGATCAAGAATCATGAGTGATCTAATATTGGAAGTAAAAGGGCTTTTTAAAAGGCTTCTTCTGCTGGTAGTCCACGAATGATAACCCAGCAGCTGGGTGAACAGCTGTTGATCCACAAGAAAATTCTGTCGGGGGCAGAGCTGAAGGTGAATGGGACCAGAGCCACCCCTCCTTTCTTTCTTTCTGAAACTAGGGTCAACCAAGGGACGCTGGTGGTGCTGTGGGTTAAACCACTTTACACGGTATTCCTGCAGAGTGAGATGAGCGCCGCAACCCCAGAGTCGGTCATGACTGGACCTAATGGTCAGGGGTCCCTTTAGGTAAAGGTACCCCTGCCCGTACGGGCCAGTCTTGCCAGACTCTAGGGTTGTGCGCTCATCTCACTCTATAGGCCGGGAGCCAGCGCTGTCCGCAGACACTTCCGGGTCACGTGGCCAGCGTGACAAGCTGCATCTGGCGAGCCAGCGCAGCACACGGAACGCTGTTTACCTTCCCGCTGGTAAGCGGTCCCTATTTATCTACTTGCACCCGGGGGTGCTTTCGAACTGCTAGGTTGGCAGGCGCTGGGACCGAATGACGGGAGCGCACCCCGCCGCGGGGATTCGAACCGCCGACCATGCGATCGGCAAGTCCTAGGCGCTGAGGTTTTAGATAGATGAAGAGTACTCCTGGCACATTCTCAACTGGCTACTCAAAAAGATGCTGCAGGAATACCGTGTAAAGTGGTTGCTTTGCCACGATGTATCTTGGTTCCATATGCCTAACAGCAAACTCAGTAGTTAAACACCCCGTCTGCCTTCACCCTTGTATTATTGCCATGCAGTCTTTTGTGGAGCAAACTTTAATGGGGTCAGTCTGTGTGGGGAATCAAATTGAGACAGGAGAATAAGAGATAATTTACTTCTATTTCTCAAGTGTAAAACAGGAGGCTGGGCATGAAGTTTCCTACTATTGCTGAGTTCTCTTTTGCATCGCTTATTAGGTGCCCATCTTATTTTCTGACTTAGGATATTTAATAGGGCTGTCCAAAATGAGATTATTACTTTTTAAGTGTAAAATCTTGCCAGGACTTTGATGAATGGGCTTTATGAACAGGCATACAAATAGGACTGTCTCCCTGAAGTAAAAAAATAAAAATAAATTAAATTTATCATGGGATTTATTTTTAATGAGCTTTCTGGTGCATGGACCTCTGAATAACAGAGTTAAAAGAACATAAAGTCTTAAAAGAAATTACACCTATTAATCCATGGAAGCTCCTGCTCAGTTAGATGTTGTAATCCCATCCCACACGCACAAGCTGTCTAGTCTCTTCTGTTTCTTGAATTTGGCAACCTGATTGGCTGGATCATTCAGTATAGCTCGTGTGAGAGTTGCAATTTCTTGAATTTTGACTGCACTATAGTTTTCATGGATCTGGCTGCTGGGTGACAGAATAACAGAAGACTTCATTTAAACAAAATGCCAGGGAAGCAATAAGAGTGGGTTGTGGAGTTCTGCCCTTCTCAGGTGGTGGTTAGGTGAAGCAGGTAGGCTTTTTCTTATCAGTAAATAGCTAAGAATATAGAGCTATAAGGGTCAGGCATTAAGCAATAGGTCTTCTGTGTTGATTAAGCTGTAATTTAGAGGTTTTAGGAAGAAAAAGATACACAGTCATGCCTGAAATTTTTAATGGGTAGCAATATTTATCTATAAATGTTCTGCACTATGTATTAACATTTGGAATGAGGGGTTGATTGATATTATGAAAGCCATTTATTTCTTTTAGCTCTGTGGAAGACTGTACCATGATTGTAACAAGATAGGCTGAGCTGAAATTGTACACAATTTCTGAAGGAGCTAGAAGATAGTGCTGGTTAACATAATAGTTGAAAGTACTTCTAGTTGTGTTAGGTATAGTATGGTGCTTTGTAAGCTTCCTAGGGAATCTGGTTTGGGTATAAAGGCAAAGTTTAACGTGATTAAATGGTAGACATTGGATGTGGCAATTGTGTTGGTATCTGTATAGATCCCAACTTGGTTTGGGGTCTGGTTGTCCCATTTCCCCAAAACAGTTACATTTGTCCCATTTTTCTAAAGCAGCTACATTTCTTTGTCTCTTTTCTTGTGTTGATAAACTGCATAAATCCGTACCTCTAAATTGCAGGCACTGTAAGTGTATACAGTGGTACCTTGGTTCTCAAACATCTCCGTTGATGAACGTTTCGGAACCTGAACACCGAAAACCCGGAAGTAAATGCTTCAGTTTTCAAACGCTCCTCGGAAGTTAAGCGGCTTCCACTGCGTGTTTTTCAATTTTCTCCATTGAATTTGCAGATAGTCCTTTGCGCCTCGGTTTTTGAATGTTTTGGAACTCGAACGATTATCTGGAACGGATTACGTTCGAGAACCAAGGTACCATTGTAGTTCCAATGATGGAATTCTCTTGATTTTTAACTAAAAGCTGAGGAAATTGGGCAAGGAATGAAATGTTTGCATTCCTGTTGTAACAAAAAAATTCTTGACTGCTTTAATTAACCTAAGATCTTAATGTTTTTCTTATACATCTCAATTTCCCAGTGTTGGTTTACATGCTGCAGGGTTAATTGTGTTTTAAAACTAATGTTTCTTCAAGGACTCTAGGAAAATAAAACTAAATTTATTGATAGTTTTGCAACCCCCAGAGACAATGGGATGAATTGTCTTCTGTTGTAATGTAATGCCTAGTTTTCTAAGGGTTATGAATTGGGGGTATTCCATTTCTTATTGTTTATGTATTTATTTATTTACTTATCTTGACTTTAATGACAATTATGCCAATCACCTTCTTTTATGTCATCTGATTAGATCAAGGTTGGGGAACTTGTGGCCCTCCACATGTTGTTGAACTAGAACTCCTATCAGCCTCAGCCAGTATGACCAATGATGGGAGTTGTAGTCTAGCAACACCAGGAGGGCTACAGGTTCCCCATACCTGGATTAAATAATTATCTATCCCACTGACCTATTGGACTTTATATATTGCTTGGTTGTAGACACTTCTTCCGAAGTTGTTTGTATTGCCTAGTGCATGGGGAGCCAACATTGTGCCCTCCAGATGTTGATCATCTCAAAGTCCCATCAGCCCTGGCCAGCAGGGATAGTCATCAGGGATAATAGAAGTTATAGCTTCCAAAGATCTGTAGGACACTGCATTGGTTACCCCTTTCAAAGAAAGAGTACATCTTTCAAAGAAAAAGAAGAAGAAACTAGTTGCATCTAGATCTCTGTGTGCAGATTGAGTTACATTACTGGATTTATACTAAGCCAACTTAATTGCTACATTTCTCATAAGAATGGAAGACGAGCCCTGCTAGTTCAGACCAAAGACTTGTGCCGCCCTCACAGTGACTAACCAAATGCAACAGCAATTTCCTCCCTTGTATTCCCAGAAGCTGGTACTTCAAGGCATAGTTCCTCCAAAAGTGAACAAAATGGCTTGCCTTTCTTCTTCATCTTTGGCAATCACTTGTAGCCGAGTAAGATTGTCTTCAATGAATATGGTCTTAACAGTGAGTCCGTAAGTGACTGTGGAGGCCACATGCCCTTCCACAGTGGGGACATAGTTTTCCATGGTGAGGGTTTGCAAAACATTTCTCCCTTTCGTCCTGAGTTTGTGCTTCTTCAAAGTCGAATATGCTTTTGGTAGAGGCTATTATCCAGTTGGAGCACTTGCAGGCCAGTGTTTCCCAATTATCCGTGCTTATACTGCCTTTTTAAAAATTTGTCTTGAAGAGAGTCTTTAAACCTCTTTTGTTGACCACCAGCATTACGCTTTCCATTTTTAAGTTCGGAATAGTTTTAAGTTGCTTTGGAAGACAATAATCAGGCATCCAAACAACATGACCAGTTCAATGAAGTTGATGTTGAAGAATCATTGCTTTGACACTGGTGATCTTTGCTCCTTCCAGTACACTGGCATTAGTTCGCCTGTTTTCCCAAGTGATATGTAGAGCTTTTCGGAGATGCCGTTGATGGAATCTGTCGAGGAGTTGGAGGTGACATTTATAATTGGTCCATGTTTCACAAGCCTACAGTAAGGTTGGTAGTACAATAGCTTTGTAAGCAAGCATTTTGGTTTCTTTGTGAATGTCCTCAAACACCCTGCCCTTCAATTGGGAGAAAGCTTCACTTGCTGAACTCAGGCGATGCTGGATTTTGGCATCAATGTCGGCCCTTGTGGAAATATAACTGCCCAGGTAGGGAAAGTGATTAACACTTTCCAGCTTTACACCATTGAGTTGGATTTGTGGTGCTGCAGAGGGATTGTTTTGTGCTTGCACTTTGTTTTTATGAATGTTGAACGATAGACCAAGCTTTTCACAGGCTTCTGCGAAGATATTTAGGATGGTTTGGAGGTCATCCTCTGAGTGTGTACACACTACGTTGTCATCAGCATATTGAAGCTCTATGATGGAAGTTATGGTAACCTTATTCTTTGTTTTCAGCCTACTCAAGTTAAAGAGCTTTCCATCTGTTCGATATATAATTTCTACCCGGGTGGGGAGTTTCCCTTCAACAGTGTTGAAGGGAAAATAAAAATAATAAATTAAAACAATATGGCAATAAAATGGCAATAAAATGGTAATAAATGGCAATGAAATGGTAATAAATAGCAATGAAAATAACAGAGTTGGGGCAATAACACAATCTTGTTTAACACTGATCCCACTGAATGTTTCACTTTGAGAGCCATTGTTATCTGCGATTGTTGCTGTCATATTATCATGGAGGAGCTAAAGGATATTCACAAATTTATCTGGGCAGACGATTTTCAGAAGGACAGTCCACAGGGCATTATGCTTCACAGTGTCGAATACTGTAGTCAGGTCGATAAAGGTCATATACAGTACAGGGGTTGGTTTTGTTCTCTGCACTTTTGTTGAAACTGTTGAGCAGTGAAGATCATGTCCACTGTCCCCCTAGAAGGTTGAAAACCATTTTGTGATTCAGGAATGGTAGCCTTAGATAGTGAGGAGACGGTTTGCTAAAGATCCTTGCAATAATTTTGCTAGTAAAGAGATGCCCCGATAGAACGGATTGTGGAAACTATAACCTTTTTAAAAAAGGTTGATAATTTTGGCATCCCTAAAGTCTGCAGGGATCTCCTCTCTCTCTCCCAGATTTTTTCGATGAGCTTGTGAAGTTGTTGTGTAAGTTCAATTCTGCCCACTTTGAAGACTTCGGCAGGTATCACATCAGGCCCGCTGGCTTTGCTGTTTTTCATTTGGTTAATAGCTGTACACAACTCTCCCAGAGCTGGAGATATTGCAAGCTCATCTCTAACTTGTTTTTGCGGAACTTGTGAGAAGACCTCGGCAGCTACAGGGGAGATGCAGTTAAGGAGATACTGGTAATGATCTTCCTGCGCAATGCAATAGCTTCTTTATATTTTAGAAGTGTGGTACATCTGTTGAGCGTAGGGGGCATATGCCATGATTTATTGGCTCATAGATGGTCTTTGTAGCTTTAAAGAAACTGTGCATCATGAGTGTCAGCTAAGTGCCTTTTTCACAGATGCCAAGCACTAGAGCAACATTTTCATTGAGAGCCACACTGACATCAATATACTTTTCTGATCAGTCACTGCCAGTTCAGACTCCATTAGTGTATATTTGAAGTTAAGATTTTTTTTTGTCCCAATGTGCATCACCTTAGTTTATATTGAAGCACGTTTGCCCATTCACCAACTTTATAAATTATAGCTGAATGAGTTGTACTTAAGGTTGGTCTGAAACATTTCATTTATCATTAGGTCAATAACAATTGGCAGGTGTGGTATGGACTTAGTGAGCCATTAACTTTAGCCCTAGTTGGTGCATGTTGCATGAGACCTTCCTTCCTGTGGTACTTAAAAAGTTTTTAGAAGGAATGTTACATTTTACTATTGTACTTTTAATTTTGTAGTCTATTATGTCCAGTTGTACTTAAGGAAACAGGCTTTGGACCTGTTCCAATGTTGTTAGTAAGGGTGAAACCTTGCTTGAGCACCACTTTCCCATCCCAAAACATGAGATGAAAGTAACGCCTGATCCGGGCTCCACTACATCTTATCTGAACCCTTTTATCTCAAAACAAAAAAATTTCCTTCCAGTAGCACCTTAAAGACCAACTAAGTTAGTTCTTGGTATGAGCTTTCGTGTGCATGCACACTTCTTCAGATACATCCAGTGTATCTGAAGAAGTGTGCATGCACACGAAAGCTCATACCAAGAACTAACTTAGTTGGTCTTTAAGGTGCTACTGGAAGGAATTTTTTTTCTTTTGACTATGGCAGACCAACACGGCTACCTTTTATCTCAGTTATCTCACTTAGAGAGAGTATACATGTGAGATAGCCTTGCCCTATATATGTGCACTCAACCTCTTTGATCTGTAGGGTTGGCACTGTTACAGGTGCCACTCAATATCTATTCTGCAAGTGTAAGAAATGGGTCTTTAAGTGTGGCAGCACCCATGCTTTGGAGCTCCCTGCCTCTCTGGCAGGTGCCTTCACAGTACTCTTTTATGGACCTGCTTAAAGCACTATTTGGGATGCGGGTGGCGCTGTGGGTAAAAGCCTCAGCGCCTAGGGCTTGCTGATTGAAAGGTCGGCGGTTCGAATCCCCGCGGTAGGGTGCACTCCCGTTGTTCGGTCCCAGCGCCTGCCAACCTAGCAGTTCGAAAGCACCCCCGGGTGCAAGTAGATAAATAGGGACCGCTTACTAGCGGGAAGGTAAACGGTGTTTCCGTGTGCGGCTCTGGCTCGCCAGAGCAGCGATGTCACGCTGGCCACGTGACCCGGAAGTGTCTCCGGACAGCGCTGGCCCCCGGCCTCTTGAGTGAGATGGGCGCACAACCCTAGAGTCTGTCAAGACTGGCCCGTACGGGCAGGGGTACCTTTTAATGCACTATTTAGGCAAGCTTACTCAGATATGTAGGATGTTGATTTGTGTTTTAATCTGTTTTCATAATATGTTTTAAAATTTAATTACTCTCTGAACGTTTTAAATCCTTGATTTAAATTGTTTTTATTGGTAATTTTATTGGGTTTTTTATAAACCACTTTGAGGTTTTTCTTACTATTAGTGGTATGTAAGCAAGATGAGCGCCGCAACCCCAGAGTCATCCGCGACTGGACCTAATGGTCAGGGGTCCCTTTACCTTTATCTAAACATTATAAAATAAATAAATAGGATCTGTGGGCATCTTAGTGGGTATATTGGGACCAATAACTAGCTTTACAGCCTATTGTTAATTGTGTGCAAAAATGTTGGAGGGGTTGCTGCAAATACTCAAGACTGGACTATATACCAGCTCTCTTTTGTATTGAATTCCCTGCACCTGATCTGAATGATCCTTCTGTATACATAAGATTGGTCCATGCTGTTCTGTACTCATGTTCTTTGATCACCACTGTGCTTATAATCCCTATTGCCTATTGAAATGGTCACCTCCGCAGGCATTGAGAGAGTGGGGTTAACCTCCTGCTTGCCATCCTAACTATAAATACAGAATGGGCATTTGAAAGGGCATTGATCAAGTTTGATTTTTTTGTGTATGTTGTTCAAATCACTTAATTTAAATTGTCATATAGCACAATGAGAGACTTCCATTCTGTTCTTGTCGATAACCTCCCCTAGGATAACGATGGCAACAGGACAAAATACATGAGAACTGCACACTTGTAGATGTGTTGTGAGTATTTTGAAAAATGTCCACTGTTCAAAAGAAGAAGAAGAAACCTCCAGTTTTGCTGATTTTTATGCCCATTTTAAAAATGCTTTTTGTGCACTTGTGGAACAGCAACAGTAAACATTAACATCAGTGTTATTCTAAAAGCATTGCATTATACTGTGTCACGTGCATGGGAAATCTTAATACGCGTTTCCTGACTGGCACAGCTTAGACTGAGAGCTCTGTGGTTGTCAAATGAAAAAGTATGCATAAAGAGCTTAGACTGTATGGCTTATGCTTTGCAATGTTGCACTGCTTTCCTTCAAAGTTACTGACGCTTATCTGCTCCTAAAGTAGGTGCTGGTGACTGACTCCATTTAACACACTGACATTTTATATAGCTTGTAAATAAGTTTATCTCCCTCTCCTCCCACAACAGCCCAGGCATAGATATCCTGACAAGTTTTAAATATTCTCCTATTCTCCTTGGTGAGCATGAGACAATAAGAACCATGTGCATCTGTGGCATGTGAGGAGGAAGGAGGCATTTTAAAACTGGGTTAAGCATATGCTGTCCTCCTGGGAAGGCCAGGCTGGAAAGGAATGAAAAGGGTTGAGAAGTTCACAGTACCAGCATTTCTGGTTTGTGGATTAGCAGAGGTGGCTAATCTCTTATTTGCTTCAGTATGAGCATATGAAATTCACCCCAAATTAAATAAACCCAACACATTGAATTAATTTTGAATAGCACCCTGGCAACTGCATTTCAGTGCATTTTACAGAATGTATATTGCTCTGTTTGGCATCCTTTTTATAGCTGAAAATTTTTATGATTAAATTTTAAGTAGGCATGATATCTAAAATATCTAGAGGCCTGCAACCAATGAATTGGTTCCAATGAATGATTGATTCAGTATCCCACCCCAGTGCTGCAAGTCTGGTAGAAATTGTTAAGTTGTGGGTGAACATATCAGACGACACAGCAATTTCTCCAAAGCAGCTCTTTATTTGTAAGCTGGAACAGAACTGAACAACAAACAGCTCAGCCGGCCTGCTTTTATAGGCAGTCGGCTGGCAACATTGTAGCAACAACAGCCCAGGGTTTCTCGCCTAAAGTAACTGCCGTGGACCTGAGTGAAAACTATATACACGATACTCCTGGTGGCCAGGGTGAGAACTTCAATACATTACAGAAATGATGGCTAGAAATGCTCCCTTCTCTGCATCTCTACATAAGATTCCCAGCTCTGGACTCTGAAAGTGCTGCTCTGCGCCTCTGACTCCCTAGTCCATGTTCCCCTCAGCCATTTTTTTCAAATTCTGATCTCTCTAGCTGACTTTCCTTCAGACTCCTGTATATCATTCCAAGCCTTGCTCTAGCTTTTTCCTTCAGCTACCCTTCAGCTTTTGCTTTAGCTCTCCCAGACAAACCAAGAGTCATAAACCATAGGAAAAACCTTCGTTACAGCTCATAGTTTGGAGAGAGCTAAATCCTAGGTACAGATGAAGCCTTAAGCAAAACCGCAAGCCTGGTTTCAGACAATATGATAAGCCCTGCAGTGTGTTTCTCCATAAATCTCTTCTAGAGGGTCCTTCCGTCCCCCAGACCAGATTTTTGGGACAGGTGAAGGGAAGAAGTGTGCATGCACACGAAAGCTTATACCCAGAACATACTTAGTTGGTCTCTAAGGTGCTACTGTATTTTAATAAATAAATTAAAATGACAGCTCTGTCACTGACTGGCTTTTTACAATACAATCTGATTGAAGAAAGGGTTTGTCTCTCACTTAAATAGGAAGCTTGCTATGTGCTGTAAGTGGACATTAGCTCATTGTTTAGTAAGTGTGTGAACAAAAATCTCAGAGTAACTAACTAACTGAGTGAGAGTAACGCCTAATGTCCTAGTGAAATGTTATTCAGCTGAGGTGAGGCTTCACATTAGCGTTGCCATATTTCAAACAGTGAAAATCCAGAAAAGTTGTTGAGCTTTTTTTTGCCCAAAGTTGTTGAGCTGGTTGGCACATTAGCAGAGATTTTCCCAGACATTTCAGTGATTTTCTCAGGGACACTGTTTCCAACTGCAGTATTCTGGATATGTCCGGGAAATTCCAGACGTATGGCAGCTTTATTTCGCATGTTTAAAAGAATGTACTCCTGAGACTATGCACATGTCAGCTATTTTATTTATATATACCCAGTTGTGAGAGCAATTAAAGTGGCTGGATTTTTCAGCACTCCAGAGTCTAAAAATACTATCAAGATTATTTTTCCCATCTCTCATATTTAGCACAGAGATTCTATATTATTATTGTTGTTATATACTATTATATTATTAGTTATTAAATTTCTATACCACCCTTCATCCAAGGATCACAAGGTGGTTTCCAAAATAAAAATTAAAAATGCATAACAAAGGCAAAGGTTGTAATTTTTTAAAGGCTAAATTTCAGAAAAATATGATTTTTAAGATTTATTGAGTTATAGTAGTTTACAATATTTGCATCTAACAACTTCTATGCCTACCAAAAATAATAATAATCAAGGATATTCTTGTAGTTCCAGTTTGCTAGTGGGATGAAAATCTGTTGTGTATCCCCTGGATGTGGTTTTAGAAGTCCCATTTCAAATAGAAAGAAATCCAAGGTCTAGCTTTTAATATAGTTTGGTGGGGGGAGGGAGGCAAGGTGTTTGAGAAGGTGGTAGCTGGATAGCTCCAGGCATTTTCAGATTAAATTCAGATGCATACTTTTGCACTAAGGCATGGTTTTGCTTTCAGATGCTTGTAGGCATCTCTTTCAATATGAAGAACATACACTTGATGCATTTTGGTTTGCCTACAATATAGTAAGGCTTCTAAGTGGAAGTAAATTCAGGATCCCTGCTGTTCTGGGACATCTGCATTAAATACTTCTGCTTTCAGTGAGTAAAATCCAGTGGTGTCTGCCCAGCAGTGGAATGAGCAGCATTGGTACAACAGGTTCCCTTCATCTGTCCCAAAAATCTGGTCTGGGGGATGGAAGGACCCTCTAGAACAGATTTATGGAGAAGCACAGTGGCTACGGGGAGCAGCAGCAGCAGAAATACCATCTACTCTGAAAGTGGGTTATCACCCAGTTAGCTTAACATCTGCATTTGCATGGCTTTGCACTTGACATTGATTTTATTTCAGGATTAAATGGTGTTTATTTTGCTAAATGAAGATTACTGCTCCAGCAGCTTTCCTTTAACTAATTATAGGTAACCTCTATATTGAGATCCATCTATGTTTCTGTATATGAATTTTTGGAATACATCTTTTTTAGTAATCCAAATAGTTAAGTATTTGGCAGGCATTGCTTTAAGTAGTTTAGTAATTACGCAAACAGTCTCCTTAAAAGGGTGTGTTTGTGTGCAGGCTATAATTCATGTTGTGAAATCAGTGTCGGACTGAATGTTCAATATTAACTCTTTGTCTGAATTGTGAAATGAAGTTAACATCATGGTTTTGTTTCTTTTTATCCCTTCATTACCCAAGTAATTGCAAGTTATGGGAAACAGAATGTATACAACTCCTTAATAACCAATACGTTTCATTTTTAAAATATTGATTCTCTTGAATAATGATGCTTCACATTTGTTTAACACTTGCATTTGGAGTCCTTGGAATACTTGCATTATCTAGTTGCAATCACAACATATACTCTGTATGGTAAGACAATGTTATTATCTCCCATAGCACAAATGGTGTGTCAGGGGCTGAGGTTGAGAGAGAACACTTTCCATAAGACCACTACAGTAGTAAGCTTATGGCAGAGATGAGATTTGAACAGGGGGCTTGCTTGTTTGTAGCTCAATCTCTTACTCACTGTGCTAATTATCACTGTTTTGTTGGCTTTCTAGACAATATACCTGTGGAGCAATGTAAAATGAATTTTTAAGTCCACTTTTAGAAATAATTGGATAGGAAATGTGAGATTGATACAGATTTATCTATACTTTTCAGAATGGAATGTCACTGGGATGGGAGAAATAGGATCATCTACTATCATGGGGCTTTAAATGGAGGGGCTGACTGCCTTTCTCAATTTAAGTGGCCAGGCTACAAGTAGACTAGTCCTGTTTTGCCAGTGATTTGCCCAGCGAATCAGATGAGCACAGTGAGCAACTAAACTCCAAATGCCTAATGACTCATAGGCTGTTGTGGAGAACATTTGGGCACTATACTAAGTTTGTTTGCATTAGCTTCAAGTTGTTAACTATTTGGCCAACGTTTGTT